>NC_056728.1:266985201-267035201 GCF_019279795.1 Protopterus annectens
TGTGGATGTGAAGCATTTCCATCAGGGTCAGAGACTGGGCTGTAGGCTAGGCGTAAGTCACCTCATCCTATACAGTACAGAGTGCAGTGACAGGCCCATACCTCTCAACCTGGAAACATCATAAATCTGGGCAAGGGCCATGAAAAATAGGTATAAATCTGTATGCTGATTAACATCTAATTTACATACATAATTATGTAACCCCACCCACTCCAATGGAATTGTGGGATACCAACTTTCGAACACAAACTGAAGAACAGACAACCAAAATATGGCACCAGAGTCCCCCTGCAGCCTGTCCCATTACCTGGCTATTTCACCCCATTTACCATAAACATTAATGTGTGCATACTGCTTTACTTCTGCAATGATTATTTGGTTTTTATTTTTACATTTTGCAGCACATCAATGCACAAACACTAACAGACATCTGATAAACAAAGCAATACTCTCTCACAATGAAAATAGACTCGGCATTAAAACTTCTCTGCCCTTGAAACTCACAATCATTGAAAGAGCATTGAAACCTGCACCACATCCAAAGAAAATGCATCTGGCCAGTGGTGGATAAAGATTACCTTTGGGCTGTCTTTAAATCATTGGCCCCCTGCAAACAAAACAAGAAACATACATGTGTTCTTTTCTTTTCTTTGATATACATTCCTGACTTTATTAAGTTATTCTCTCTCTGTCTTTCGGCTTTTCCCAGTTAGGGGTCGCCACAGTGGAGTTTTACGGTGTCGAGTTGCCAGCCCGGCGCCCAACCTTTCACGGAAGGCACACACATGCACGCATTCATGCCTAGGGCCAGTTGTAGCATGTCCAATCAACTTGCGGCATGTCTTTGGGGATGTGAGAGGAAACCCGAGCGCCCGGAGGAAACCCATACGACCAGAGGGAGGACATGCAGACTCCGCACAGAAGACACCCCAGCCAATATTCCTTGTATAATACAGCACACTTGTTAGACAGAGCACATTTTAAATTTATTGTTTGAATTAACATTTTTCTAGTAGGCTGTACTGTAGGCAAAGAAAATGTATGAACCAATAATTACAAAACTGCCCAATTCAGAACATTTCCATCATAAAAGTCTACTTCCACACCCAAACTATAAACAGAATGACAGTAGTGTGTAAGCCATAGGCATCTTGCACAGCTTCTTACACTTATTTTCAATTTTAGGTTTTTTATTTGGGGGGGGTCAAAAACCAGGGACACCTTTTAAACATTGCTTGTATAATTTTGGAAAGTTGCTAGAATAAAATGTTGTGCTACCACCATGCATGCTACTGGCAAGTCTTGAACCCAGAACACTATACACTACAGTCAGTGCAACATACCACTATGCTAAATCACCAGTTTGAAAAATAGGAAGGCTGAAACCTAATGGCTATCATTTTGTGAATTCAGTTCTCACTTCTCACCATAGCTCTCAAACTCTTAGCACAAAAAACCTGGGCAAACAAAGCCAATAATGGGGGAATACAAATTCATTCTCACTTCTCACCATAGGTTTCAACTCTTAGAACAAAAAACCTGGACAAACAACAAAGCCAATAATGGGGGAATAGTAAATACAACTGACTTCTCACTCACCATAGCTGTGAGTGGTTAGCACAAAAAAACTGGGCAAACAACAAAGCCAATAATGGGGGGATACAAATTCTGTTGTCCATAGCTCTCAACTCTCAGCACAAAAATCTGGGCAAAGCTGAGAAATGGTGGTAGCTAGGGACTTTAGGCTCTTTTATCCTGTACCAAAGGTACAGGGTTTGAGTCTAATTACCTCTAGCCACCAGGTGTATTACTTACATTGGGGGCATTTACACACACACACAGACACACCAATCTGTTTACAGCATATATTTTGCATGTGGAAGACAACTGGAGTTCCCAGAAAAATAGATCTCAATTTTAGGCATAATGCATCCACATTTGTAAGAAATGGATTTGACCTTCTTTTTTTTCATTTAGCAGGGTATTACCAATAGATAACCATATACTTTGATTCTTCTCTGCAAGCCACTTATCAGATCAATAACAAAGTAATATTTAATAGCCTCTTGTTCCTGTTTTTTTAGTAAACAACTATTCTATCTACAGAGTTTGTAAAGGTATTATGCCAACAAAATAAATGAGGCAAAGGAATCAGGTCACAAATATCATTTAAATATCACAGTTACTGTTTTTGGTCATTTACTTGTTATTTAGGAAAGGTTGTTAGTTAGCCTGTAAAGTTTTGTCTGTTACAATGATATTTTGATTTCTTCTGTGATGCACTTATGGCAAACATCAAGGCTGGCAATTTTCTGTTATTGTTAATTACTTGCACCAAAAGGAAAAGTTCCTTACCTAGGCAGCAAAGCCAGCAGTTCTTCCGTCTGGCAGCATTCTTCTCTTGGCAGTTCAGCAAAAGTCCCTCTCTCAGCAGCAAAGCCAGCAGTTCTTCCATCTGAAAACAGAAGCAAAAGCAAAGTCCCTCTCTCATGAAAATGGCAGAATTCTCAAAAGCCAGCAGTGCCCAGCACCTCTCAAAGTCCCTCTCTCGTTCTTCCGTCCGAAAACAGCAGCATTCTCAAAAGCCAGCACCTCTCCCGACAGCATATGCAAAGCTAGCCAACATTCTTCTTTCTCGGCAGCAAAGCACAGAAACTGCTATTAGTGCCGCTGCTGTTTAACTCTCGCCTGCTCGCAGCCAGATGGAAATGATGACGTGAGCTCGTTGAGCTCAATTCCGACTGGCTGGTAGCGCTGACGAAGCTGATGTCATCACACACGTGATGACGTCAGCTCCGCCAGCACAAAAATTCAAAAAATAAAAAAAACAAAAGCAAAGAAATCAGAAATGAAGGGGTGCCATTCGGGAATCATGGCACCCCTTCATTTGGACCCCAAAACTTGGTAAAAACCGAGTAATTTGGGACAGTTGGGAGGTATGGACAGGGTTTCCAGTCTGTCAATGTACATCATGGCATGGTTTGTAGGTCCTGTATTTTTTGTGGAGAAACCCCATCTGCTGCAGGTGTCTGGTGAGGTACATGCAAAAAGGGAGCATTGTAATCTATTGGTATTCTAATGAGGTTTGAGTACAGTGGTGTTATAATATCCTCACACCTGGATATGATGGCCTGACTTATGAGGGACACAGCATAGAAGGCTTTCCCTACTACTGTGGAAACTTGGTGGTTGAAGTTCAGATTGCTGTCTACCTGGGTTCCCAGGTCTTGCACTGCTGGGTTTGACCTTAGAGAGCTGTTGTCAGTGCTGTAATTAACAGGGAATTCCACTTTGCAGAAGACAAATATAGTGACATATTTTTTAATTTTTTTGTAGACTGTGTGGCTTTGGCAGCAATCATTATCTGTCTTAGCCCCTCCTGTAATATGTAAACATCATTGGTGGCCTCAATGATTGTACCCAGTCATCAGCAAACTTTGTAAACCAAAGGCCATATACTTTAGCTTGGACTTCCAAGAAATAGATTCCAAACAGTAAAGGGCCCAGCACAGATACTTGTGGTATGCCACTGGTGATGGCTCTGCTGGTGGGGGTTGATTTACCAACTTTCACAGTATGTGTTTTGTCAGTGAGACAGTTGGCTAACCATCTACCATCATTAGTGTTAATCCCCATCTGGGAGAGCTTCTCAGTGATATCTGAGTGGAGGATTGTGTCAAAACCTTTGGCCAGATCAACATAGGCAGTATGCTTTGTCTTACCTTCATCCAGCCCTTTGGTGACTTTGGTGAATAAGTCTACTATACTTAATAAGCATGATCTACCCCTAATGAAGCCAAATTGAGTTGGGTCTAGAGTTTGAAGGTCACCTGTGTCCTTGTTGATAAAGCCTGTGATGATGCTTTCCAGGGCTTTGCAGATGAGACTGTTTAGACTTATAGGTACATGTTTCCCAGGGTGGTTGATGGCCCACCTTTGTGCAAGGAGATTACTGCTGCTATTTTCTGCTCTGCTGGAACCAAGCCAGTTCTCAGGCTATGATGACAGAAGATAGTAATTTGGTCCACTAGGTTCTGTTGTAGATTTATTAGTAAGTGATGCACACAGTATATACATAGCTGTTTGACAACATTGATGGCATGGGTTATATTCGTGACAGTGTGGATTGCGCCATATATATGCCATCCACACCTGTCAGCTAGTGTGAATTGTTCATAATGTCACATACAGGTATAGCAGTGTCCCTCCTAACACTACAGCAGATGTTACAGTGTCAGGACAGTGAGCATGATTGCCCTCATAAATTGCTGACATCTCCTAAGAGCTCTACAAGTGTGGTAGTGCAGAAACGTCTATGATCACTTGCAATCACATATGTTATGTCACAGACATGGGATTGCTGGTGGTATTATTCTGATATTGTCCATTACTGTGCATGCTTCAGTTTACTATTGTCCATGTGCCTGTAACTATGTGTCCCACTTGGTGGAGACCTCTACTGACATTACAGTCGTAGTCAGATAATTCATTTTGCACAACTTCACAATATCCAGCTAACCCCTGCTGTAGAAAACATCCATGATATATGTCCTCTCCATTTTACATGTCAGGATACTCATTTTACAAAGATCTTCATTGTTGTCACTTTGGCGACAGTCCTTCTATGTGGAGTCTGCATGTCCTCCCCGCGGTTGGGTAGCGTTCGAAAGACATGTGTGTGTAAATGGGCCTGCCTTCGTTGAAGGTTGGGCGTCGAGCTGGCACCTCAGCATTTCATAAAAAATCTAGTGCCAATCATTAGTGGACTGGAGTTCCGCTGTGGCGACCCCTTACCGGGAAAAAGCCGAAAGACAAACAACAACACTATACTATATCAGTATGTGATTAGTGTTCCCTGCTACAACTGTCTTCCATTTACATGCCCCCCTCTCCTCCTCTTTCTCTGTGTTCATTCCTACATTCATCTGTGTGTCCCTATTCAATGCACACCCTTCCCCTGTCTGTTTATTTTAATTGGTGACCCATATATCGTTATGGTTCATTTACTCAGCTTTTGTACAGAATGCCTGAAATGGGATTCCACAATACCCTGTACTGCATACTCTGTCCTGTAGTGTGTTTGGACCAAAAACATTGCTGCATTATCAACCCTGGTAGCCATTGTGGCATTTTGCACAATCCCACAGACCTAGTTTGCCATAGGTAAACAGGTATACAAGTCTACTGCTATCCATATTACTTTATATGGTTTCCTGGCTGGCAGCACTGTTGCTAGCCACAAAACCACACTTGTTTATGTTTAAATGCAGTGCGTGGCATGGATATGTAAGTATTAATGCTGCTACACAGACTTTATTGAATCCCCATGTGCATGTATATCTATCACTTTTAGTCAACATACAAAGTTTTTATGTAATATCTGTAGAAAATATTAGATTGTTCTACAGTGATGGACTTAATATTTAAATGATGGCCATTTATTTAAAAAAATTCAAGGAATTTAAAATGCTGTGTATGTAATAAGGAAGAGAATGTCAGTAGAAAACTAGATGTCAGAATGGGTGCAATATCCTGTTTTAACTATATTTTTTGTAAATATATAGCAATAGGTGATGTGCTTAGACATCCTGTAAATATTTAACTTTTTAAAATTGATGCATTTGAAACTTGTGATACATCTAATACAGTCTAATATGGCTAGGTGTGAGAAGTGTCCTGCTTTTTAAGACTTTTGAACAGGAGACTTTTGTTTCCTAATCCAAGTAAAGGACCCAGTAGTAATTTTAAGAAGCCATCTTCAAGGGCAGAATTTGTGAACATTATTCATATATCCATTGACACATAGTAACCATTGCATTTTGTAAACATATACAGAAAAAATGAGATGAACGTACATTTTAATTTAATAATTTTAGAAAAGATACAGCAATGTTTACGGAAGATGTGGAACACATAAATTGCCAAAGCTACCATCCCAGCTCATTATAGACACTCAGGATAATATCTCTAATGTAACTGAATGCAAATGCCTGGGTCTCACTCCAGATCATTCCTTAACATTCACAAGCCTTACTGTCAATTTAACTAGAAAAGTTATATCTTATCTAAAGTTATTGTACTGTATTTTTCATATCCTTTCTCCTATTGTCCACACAGATATAGCAAAAATGTTCTTCTGAAACTAGAATATGGTTTCCCATTTTTAGCTTTTCACTCTTCATACAATACTCAAAGGATACAGGTAGTGGTAAACAAAGTATACAGATTAGTGTTATTGATACACACACACACACACACACACACTCTAGTGTTATCTCTTGAAGGGCCACAAATGTCTTCCCTTTCAAGGCAGGGCTACCCTTCTTTTAGGAATTTTAGTATTCAAAACATTAAAATCAAGTTATTCCCCCCTTCCACAGAGAATTAAACTTCCTCTTAAAGAGTAAGCCTACACTCTTAGAAATTGGCAAGATGAGAACCTCATGCTAGCTTGGCCTCATTTCATAACAGCTATGGGAGAAAAAAACTTTTCCAGGATGGGTCATGCTATATAAAACTACCTACAGCAAACATTTAAAACTTTAACACTGAGAGATCATGTTGCATGCACATGTGTTTGTGTAAATGGTTGAGTAAAAACAAACCTCATATGCCAATAAATATTAATACATTTATTTTTGATATGTGTATATGAATTGAAAATTACACATCTACTCTGCATAACTTGTACATAGTTGCATATTTATTTCATGTTATGCTAATGTACTAGTCGGCATATTCTACCTATGCACTGCATTCCTTCACTTGCAATCACATATGTTATTGTTTTATCTTTAGCATGTCACATATTCATCCCTCTCAACTTCTTTCTTCAAACATTCTTGAAAAAGTCAAATTCATGGAGAGATAAAAGTTCAAAATTAGGGAAAGTTTTTAAATATTACTCTAATTTAGAAAGTTAATATAACAACAGCTCTAGCATCAATGTGTACTTTTTGAACAATAATTGTGAAACTGTAATGTCTCACATGTGACTAAGTGTAATCCTCAGTAATTTGCCAGAATATGAAAAATGTCTTACAGGGTAAAACTATGAATCAAATTCCTGTACTTTTTTGCAAAACCAGGGACATTTGAGAGGCATGCATGTATTCTTCATATGTATACAATTTGTTGATAGTTTGCATTCCTGCTTTTCACTATCTATACGTGTTTGTTGAGATGGGATCATGGTTGAAAAAGGGTCAATATATTACTCACCTACCTAATAAACCAACAAACAAATAAACATTGACAAAACAGATTAAAACTGAGACATTCTTATGCAGCCCTGTAACTAACTACATCTTGTCATCTACATGACAAGTAGTTAAGGTGTCCCTGTTCATATTGCAACACCAAATGCAAATTATCCATTCTGAAGAAACCATTCCAAGCAATAAGAAATCACCAAAGAATGTTTGTGCAGCAGCTGAAACCAGCATTAATTCTGTCAAATTCGCACAGCCCTCCAGGATACCGCCTGTTGAATGCTGCACCATTTGAAAATCCGTAACTAAAAAATCTACTGTAGTCTTTTTGGGTAGTAACATCTGCATTTTTTCAGCAGCTCAGACAACTACTAATGCTTTCAATCTTGCCCATCTTACCAAGGATGCTACCTGCAGAATGCAACATCAGTTCCAATCTATAAATAAGTAACAAAAAACATAGCAAATATTCCAGATAGTGATATCTGTATTTGTGCAGTAGCAAAAAGCACTGCTCATATTGCCAAACTCAGGCAGCTCAGAGAGGACACAGTCTGAAGAATACAGTATTTGTTACCTGTTGCTGCAATGTTCAGAGATCCCAACAGTAAATAATCTAAACTTTCCATTATGTTTGATGCAACACTCATACTTACGTCTACACACAGTCTTCAACCTTCCAAACCTGTTCCTGCATTTCTTTGACTTAATTTTCAATTTTTTGATCACAGATTAAGATGTGATCTGTATGATGTTATGTGGCCCTGGGAATTGTGGGAATGTTTTGTGGAAAATACCAGTAGCCATTCTGCAGTGCTTTTTTTAGAAGGAAGGGGTGAGCAGTACAACAGAATAAGTCCTAATCAAAGTATAAATTCATTACAAAGTCATCCTTGAGTATGAGCTATGGCTGCAATTTGGGGTTGACTTTTATTTCATTTAAGGAATTAACTGTGGTGTCTGTTTCAGGGCAACTTCTAATACGTGCTGTAGAAAGACCATTTGGACCACATGGTGAGATCATCATTTGGCATCTCCCAAAGAAAAAAGCCCTGAGGGCAACTTAAAAAGTAAAAAGTGCTATGAGGAAAACCTAAACAGAAAAAAAGTCCTGGCAACCTGAAGGTAAAACAGTAATGCAAAACATATTGTCCTAGCAAATTTCTGAGTTTATAAGGACAATATTTTAAACTTTGTCCCTGATACTCACTACTAAATTATGACAGAGATTCAAATTACAGATGCTGTATCCTTCAGAGAATGTGTACCAATGCAAAATGTGTTATTCTAGCAACTTTCAAAGTTTGCAAGAGCAGTATTTAAAAGTTTGTCATTGACCCTCCCCCCCACAACTTCAAGTCACTAAATAATGATAGACACTTGGGTTTCAGAATTCATACCTTTCAGCTCAGAAAATGTATACTAATACAAAACTTATTATTGTAGCGACTTTCAAAGTTTATGAGTACAATGTTTTAATCTCTGTCCCCAATCCCTCAATTTCAGGGTCAGTAAATAATGATATACATTTGAGTTTCTGACTTCATATGCTTCAGAAAATGCATACTAATGCAAAACTTATTATTCTAGCAACTTTCTACATTTATGAGCAATATTTTAAACTCTCCATTTTCAGTCAGTAAATAATGACAAATTTGTTTCAGACTTCATATCCTTCAAAAAATGCATACTATGCAAAATCTCTTTTTTCTAGCAATTTTCTAAGTTTATATGCAAACTATTTTAAAGCATCCCCTCAAAGTCACTATATGTACATATAGTTATATGAAACAGGATTGTTACTGAGTAAGTCCCATTTTATCAGTTGCCCATTTATCAAACTCCCCACCATCAGCTTTCACAAAAAGTACTAAAATCACTTTATTTCCAGGATGCATGACCCCTGAACCCCCACATAACTGTATCTCAAAATGTAGTAAGAGATTGCTTAACAGTAAAAGAGAAATCGCCATATCCCCTACTGTTATGCAGCCTTCTTCAAATACCCACTGAAAATCACTATGCTTTCTCATTCATAGGTAGTTACTAGGGCATGTAGTCCTGAAGACGATTAATGATCCAGGCCCAAATTCCAAATTGTTCCAAAGCTCTGACTGGTTAAGTAAGTTGTAAACTGAGGCATGGAGAAAAACACAGGAACAATACATGTAAACAACAAATACTTTAATTAGGTTAAATGCTTTCATTTCTCAAAGGAAACTTCATCAGAACAAACGCACCTTAAAAACAGCCTTTAAATAGCATAGACACAGTTGTCACATGACCCTAGCAAGTCACGTGACACATCAACTTCCTGTCTAACTTCTAAATAGTAAAAAATATGTATATATATCACTAGACAAAGAAATTTTTTTTTTGTCAGTGTAGATGTGGGATGACCAATACTCCCTGACTGAGTAAGCTGTAGGAGTCAGATTTAGCAGTGAGCTGTAAGCAGAAGCGGCCTTAGGTCAACTGGTGCCCTAGGCAAAAGGGCTCCACGGCACCCCCCCACCACACCACCAGGTGCCCCCATCTTGGTCTACCTACATTAAATAAATACTGGAAAAGCGCCCCTGCTAGAGCGGCACCCTAGGCGGCCGCCTAGTTGGCCTATGCCTAAGGCCGGCTATGGCTGTAAGCCACAATGAGTGGGTTGTAGTCATAGGTGCATTCTAAACCTGAATGTCCAGTAAAAAGTTTCATTAAGATTTATTAATAACTTTCAAAGGGAAGTTGAGATACTGTTTCCAGACCTCTCAACTGTTCCTGTTTTGTAGAGAAAGCCCCTGATGTTTCTTGAAGTTTTGTTCCTTTCCTCCTAAAACTGGAAATCATTTTGAGAATTTCTAAGATAATAGTGCCAACTTTTAAAGTGTGCCCCTAATTTGGGGCACTTTCCTTAGTTATTTTTTACTTTGTTCTAAATTTTGTTGGTAAAAGATACAAGAGTACACAGTCACTTCTCAGCTGCAGTCTGCATGTCGCATTATACTTAATTTCCATTTAGGCAGGTTTGACTTTTTTCAGGATGAAGAATGCCTTGTATATCCAGAATTTACCTCTATCAAGTTGTTGTTATATTTGAAGTAAAAAAAAACATGTGTGTACATATACACACACATAAATGTAAATATATATATATATATATATATATATATAATATATATATATATATATATATATATATATATATATATATACACACACACACACACACATATATATATATATATATATATATATGTGTGTGTGTGTGTGTGTGTATAGATTCACACACACACACATATATGTATGTATCTTTGAAAAAAAAGCAACTTGCTTTGTCAGTGGAAGCACATAATGACCAAAATAGGAAAATGCACATTTCGTGTCATATTGAACAATGTTAAGTCACTGAAAGCTTTGTCAAAAACACTCCAGAGAAGGCTTGAAATGCTCCTTTTTGCACATCAACATTCACAGTTGTTTCACTGTAATTATCTGGTATGTGGCATTATAGTTGATTTATCTTAGAGGATAAGCATATGATTTTAGGTCTGAGACTGTAGCATATGCCCAGGGTATATCTTCACTTTGGCTAAAACTCCGTATGCTGGGAGAAAATATGTTTTTTTTTTCAAATTCAGCTCTGTGCTGGATTTAAATCCTGAAGTATAGAATGGCTTTTACAGTTGCATTTTGTACCCGTGTATCCAGAAATAATTTCCTTTAAGTTTTGTCAAGCACTTCCATAAGACGATTGAGATATTGCCTGTTAGACATGGGCATAAACAGTCAATTCACAGTGAAAGTTTGGCATGTACAATTTTCCTAGCTTTCTTTTAGGAGTGTGTAACTTCTTGTCAAGGTATGGGATGGTGCACATAAATGTATATATATATATATATATATATGTGTGTGTGTGTGTGTGTGTGTGTGTGTGTGTGTGTGTGATTTGGGAAAACTATGCATTATTTTAAAGTCTTGCTTTCTAGAGTCTAAAAATTAACACTGCCTTACTATTTTGTGCTTAAACAATTATATATTTTCTCTCAATTTGGGTGACATCCTAGAAAAGGGAGTAATTAGAGTTGGCTTTCTGCATCCAGGCATTGTTTTGTATGCTTTAAACTGAAATAAATTGCCCATTTTATCTTTCTTTTTCCTAAAAGTTTAAAGTCTGATGTGGCTTTAGTGAAATCGCTAAAAGCTTCTTTAGATTAGGATTGTTTACTAATTAATGAAGACGTTTCTCATGCTGATAATGTAGTTATTCTCTCTGACTAAGCTTATGCCGTAGGTGATAGAATATGTCATGGTATTTCTAAGCACTGGAATGTACCATTTAATGATTCAAAAATAGCTGAAACAGTTTGTTAGATACATAGAGTATCCTTTAAAAAAGCCAGACGTTTTAGAATTTTTTTAGTATAGCTTTACATTTGCCTACAAATCTAGTCGGGCTTCAGTGTGTTTTATTTTTTTATGCTATGGGAAGGTGAAGCTTTGTCTGGCTAACAGTACTTGCTGCCATATTTTAGATTTGATAACTAGTAGCATGACCAGTGCATGAGCTTACATGTTCTTGAAGTAAGATTTATGCATGGTTAACTTATATTTACTGACATTGAAAATACAAGACCAAGTTCAGGACATCTTGAAGAAACATACTGACAGACCTGTGGGACATCATTTTAATGTTCAACATTGCAGCCCTTAACAGTCTTATATTTATAGGAAATAAATATGTGAGATATCTAAAACTGAATAATTTAGAAATATTGAAACTGGTCTATAAACTGATCAGTATGAAACCTAATGGATTAAGCTTTTGTTATAGTTTTTGCGGCATGGCATTATGTTTGAGAATTTGGAGGATGTAAAGATGTATTTAATGAATCATTTATTACAAATTAATTAGGGAAACACAATGGTTGTTATCCTTCATTGAAGGTGTTTTGTGTTAGAGCTTGAAGAATTTTTTATTGTGTTCCACTTTGATGTTAAGTTCTTTTAAGAGATGATTATATCCACTGTTAGGATGTTTGATTGTTCATCAGTCAGTACTGTAAGTAGTCTGTAGTGAATTTAGGCCCATTAATGTCTGTACTGATATTCATACCTCTCAACCTGGAAATATCAAAAATTTGGACAAAGGCCCATGAAAAATAGGTACGTCTGTACGCTGATTAACATAAATGTGCATACAAAATTGTGTAACCCTGCCCACTCTGATGGGATTGTGGGATACCAACTTTTAAACGCAAACTGAAGCACAGACAAAATATGATCATGAAACACAAAATAAACAGAATAGTGTTTTATTTATATTAATATTTGAACTTGTATCAAACTTTTAACTTGTGCAAACTGCAAAACTAAAATACAATGTTCTTTTATAAAAACAAAATTAACTGATTCAGCAGCATCCACCCCCTTTAAAAGTACAACACAGTACAGTATCAGCAATCCATCTACATACTGTGGGAGCAGAACCCACAGCCATCTGCATTAGGACTTCTACTGCAAACAGTGCACAGTACTGTTGAGAAACCTCACTGTTTAATCTACCATGATCAAACATGTGATCTGTAAACCACTGAAGACTGAAGAAATACAGCACAGCCTATAATACGTGTGCGCACAAACACACACACACACACACACACACACACACACACACACACACACACTTATGAAAAACAGCTTGACTGAAATGAAATATCTGACAGCCACACAAGCAAACAGGTGATGAGATTTTCAGTAATCTGTGTGCTAGGAAAAAACAGCTCAGCCATAGGAAGCACAAAAAATTGCTTATCATATAAGATTCTCCTACGGTATAAAACTCAGTGTTGTATGTGTTAATACCTTATCTCTCACACCACTACCTTAGTTCTCCAGCATCTATCCACTGTATACAATCTAGGAAAATGCAGTCTCCAACAATACATTTTCCAACTGTATAAGTAAATTTAAACAAAGGCAATGACAATGTACAATGGATCACAACCCTACACTTTTGCATAACTGCACTTAGTTGATAATGAAAGTGCATTCCTATCAAAATATCATACATTTTAATATGTGTGGTTCAACATACATTTTGAAATATTAAAACAGTAAATAGTACTTCCTTTAAATTCCCAAGGAGATGCTTCCATATATAACTCTTCCCAAAGACTTGATATGCAGATATGGATAATTATAACCACCGCCATAACCAAAATAAACTGATGTGTAAACAGCCTTGGAATCACCAATAAGTGTTTCTCCACTCGTACAGCATAAAACTGATTTATTGCAACAAAGCACAAAATAATTTCCAAAAATGACGTTGTAATAACTACATAAGGTTAAGCGCTTTCACCCAAAACCACTTTGGGCTTCTTCACTTATTGGTGATTCCAAGGCTGTTTACACATCAGTTGTGTTTCTTCCTTTTGGATTTTATTCAATAACCAAAATAAAGGAAAATTCAGAGGAAGACTTCATATACTTAAAAACAATGTAGAGCTCCTGACATAATTATACAAAACACCTGCATTCAACTTTTTCACTAAAGAGAAGAATTTTTGTGTCTCACAAAATGGCGGTTGTATTGCATCAATAACATGGGGGCATGCTGAATCCCATAAGGGTCATTCGTGCAGCTTTCATGCTTCTCTAACATATGCTGAAAGGCTGGACATGGATATGAAACTTTAGGACCCTTGTAGTAACACAGAAGTGGAAAGCTGCAGGCAGGCTACATGGGGTCAATAACTTGAAAGTTACACAGATCAATAAACCACACAGACTTCCGTTACCAAGGGTGTAGCAAGGCAATCACCATCTATGCCACTAAGATGAGGATCAGCTCAGGTACGTTCAAAAGGTCACCCAGTCATTGCTCTCATTAAACTCAGATAAGTTATGATAATGCATTTTCACTGCTGTCCACTTATGTGAGAGAAAAAGAATGCTAAAAAAATTGTGGCCCGTCTGAAATTTAATAAAGTAGGAGTGACTGTGAGTGATAGCCTAACTTTTAACACACTACAGAAGAAACATTCCACACTCATGTCTTTGTAATGTGGGAGGAAACCGGAGCATCTGGAGGACATGCATAACATTTTGAAATGGTGTTTAAAATAAAAAGACAATCAGATCCTTAACCTTAACAGCTTAAAACTTGTTTGACAAGTATACATCTCAAATGTATTATCGATCAATGCAGACATTTTCTATCACTTTTACTTGTGACGTTATTTTGTTATTATTCCTTTTTTATTTACCTCTTGGAGCCAGATGCCGACATTTTATCATCCCAGGACTAGGAGTGCGAACCGAACTGTACAGCACTGCAATCTGGAGAAGTAGAATTACTTGGTTTGGCACTTGGTAGAACAACTTAAATTAAAAGTAAATTGTAAACACAGTTCCACTCGCTCGCTGCTGTGCTGCCCTGCTATATTTCAAATTTCCCAGTCCAATTGAAACAGGTGGCTGCTAATATATGACACAGTCCCAGTGTCTCCGATAGGCTGGCAGTCTGATGTTTGCTGAGTGATAATGTCAGCCACAGCTTGTTAAAAAAAATAAAAAGTAAAATAAAAAATTGGGAACTAAAGGGGCCACTCGTGAATTCATGGCACCCTCTTATTTTGCCCTAAAAATTGGTAAATACCAAGGAATTCGGTATGGTTGCGAGGTATGCTGATATTTCTCCAAGCTGCATTAGGTAGTTCATACATTTGAACAGGCACAGTTATGTTCTGTTGTTTGTGAGCTTAGTATTAAAAAGCAGTCTTTTAAGATTTTTGTGTTACCCCATCTGATCCAGAAAACTAGATTTCTCTCTCTTAGTTTAACTTTATTTTACTGCTGTTTCAGAATAATTATTTTTTATCTTTCAGTAAGCATTTCTGAACAGGTTAAATTGCTGTCTAGTCTTTACATTTTTATATCTCTATTCTCACAAAATAGGTATCATATGTCAAATATTTGTGCAGACTTCCTTGACCTGTTTCTTTTTCATTTCACCTCTGCCATGTTAGTATTAAGGCCATTGAGTTTGCATAGCCTGTATTCCTTTTATTACATTCTTTTGTCACTTTTTCATGTCTTTGTTCCATTTCTGTGGCTGTAACAAGATATATTTGAAAGTAGTATGCCGAGTTTTCCTGTCTCTTCTGTTGCATTTGGCTGCATTCATATTATTGACATTCTTACTGTGATAAGTGTTGGTGGTGGTGGTGTTTTAAACTTTACAGTCCTAATCATTGACTCTTATTGGTTTTTGGTTGGTAATTCATGTAAAGACTTTGCCAGATAGATTCATAAGTAAATGTACAGAGGCTCTTACAATTGCAAGTGCTTCTTTCTCAGTGTAGAACAAACTTTCCCATCATTAGGTAGCAGCTCTCTGGCTTATACTGTCAACTTTGTCTCATCTTGTACCTGACTCAGGAATGCACATAGACTTATTGAGCTAATGTCTTCCACTCTTGCTGTGTATTGTGTGTTAAAATATGTCATGACTGTGTCTGAGTTAAATCCATTTTTCACTGTATTGCGACTTTTATTTTTCATATAATTAAAAATCCACATCATGTCTATGAGCTCTTTTAGTATAAATCATTTGTTGCATTTAGGTTCATAGGTTGGTAGTAGGCTATCGGCCCTAGGACCTATACAAGGCTAGCCATAACAATTCCCTGGCTGTTTCTTCCCACAGTATTTACTTCCCTATTTAAATGCTCATAGTAAGCTTCTAAGCTCTTTTGCTGTTGGAGGTTGAGGAATACCTTTTATAACCATTACTTTTTTATTTTTATTTTATTTATTTTATTTAACATTTGTTGACCGGGAAAGTCCGACTAGGTTCCACAGATCCTGTTTTCAGTGGAGGCCCGGGGAGAAATGCTCCAGAAGCATGTCTTTAGAATGTGGGAGGAAACTGGACTACCCGGAGGAAACCCACGCGAACACAGGGAGAACATGCAAACTCCACACAGAAGGCACCCCAGCCGAGAATCGAACCGGAGAACCTCTTGCTGTCAGGCGACAGCATTAACCGCTGCACCACTGTGCTGCCCATAACTTTTCAGACTTATGTAACATCCCCTTGCCTGAGAGCACAAAACTTTAAAATTCAAGCATACTTTTATCAAGTCCTTGTTTTCCTTTTAAAGTGTCAGCCCATTTTCTCTTATTACGTTCAGCATGTTTCATCATTCTCTTTCATTCTTTCATGTATTTCTTATGTTCTGTAACATCTGCTCTTTGACTTTCTGAGATACTTGTAATGCAGAGCTCACAACAAATATCAAGCTGTATTTTATCTGCCCTGTGCATATTGAAAGGTAATGCTTCTGTCTTCAATATATAGCTCAAGTTGATGATAATGTGATCTTAAATGCAAGTTGTGAAATATATTTCCTCCACTTACTTTACTTGTTTTCTAGTATCAGTATCAAATGCCTGTGTTTTCTCTTTCTCCCTCTCTCTCTCTCTGTCTTTATGTTTATCTTTCTCTCACTCACTTTGTTGCTTTGTTGGCTACCCGCACATCAATACATCATCTTTTTTACAGGCTTACTTGGTGTAAGGGTGTTACTCTGGGTGAAACACAAGGATCGGGACCAAATACCTTCCTATGTCAATTTTTCTGACTTTTGTGGTAGTTTTGTTTATTTTCTGAGACATAAAGGTATCTTATATGAATAAGCTTCCAGGTTCTAATGTGTGTTTGGGTCCAAATGTAAGATAATGATAATTCTTCATCAAGCCAATATGTTAAGATAAATCATTGTGCTTATTTAGCAGAAAAACAAGTCAGTTTCTCTTTTTATTGTTAATTTTTGTATTCAGTATTTGTATCAACTCTAGAGATTTTGCTCTGGTTGCCCCAGGATAGCTCAGGATGTTTGACCCAGACTCAGTAAGTACACTGACATTCATACCTTATTGTACCTTAATGTAAAATCAGGTTGAACCTGCATCTGCAGTCTTTGTGTGCAGAACTTTTCATGCATGCTTATTGTCCTATTTCTTCCATACTCCATAACTTTCCCCTGCTAAAAGTCCTAGTCCAGTAACCATTACGCCATTGTGGGACCCATCAACTGATAACTGTTGAGCTTCTTATTCATACTTGCTGCCTTGCAGGTTCAGTTGTAGAGAGAATGTTTATTGCCACTGGCCCTAGCCTAGTGGAGTTAAGCAGCTGTACTAAAATGGTCATTTTATTAGGATTCCATCTAGCCGCAGCTGTTGTGAAGTAAAGGAACCAGTAACTAAAAACCATACAGATTTTCTCACTCATACCTACTGCCCAGAAAGTTATACCATAAATATGATTGTGCTAGTGTTCCTAGTCCACTGGGACTAAAAATAGCTGTACTAAGAAGGTCACTTCACTAAGACTGTGAATGGCCATTGCTGTTTCTTAGTGTAGAAACCAATAACTAATAGCTGTTACCATGTAAGAACATATCTTGTGCAACTATTTTGTATAAACCTACCTCTCCACCTGCAGCTATAGGTGTGCCCATCTCTCTGTGGCCACACACACACACACACACACACACACACACACACACACACACACACACACACACACACACACACACAACAGAAGATATCCATTAAATCTGTTTACACAGCTAGTTTGTTGAATTCACCACCACGGTTGACAAGATGAGTTATTCAGTCTTTTTTCAATATCTTGCCAGGTATTAACTTTTTATGTCTTGCTTTATGGTGGTCTTCTAGCTGTTTGAATGATATGCAACATGATGTGTGGTTATCTCATTTCACCTCAAGTTCTCTTCAAGTTTTTAATGGAGCCCTTTAAGTATTTGTCTTCAGTCCCCTACTGTTTACCATGTCTGACAAAGACATGGTTAGTAACATGTGGACCTGCCAACTAATTGAGTATGAAAATGACTCCATCATTCTCCCTTTGGCCTCTCATACTTTGGAGATAAATGTTAATACCCAGCTTCATTTTGATAAGATGCAGAAATGACTGAATCTGATCTTGTTCTAACTTTGGCCACAACAAAAGCTGTGATAATTTTTATCTGAAGTATAGTGTATTTCCTTGAATTCTGCCCTCAAAGTTCTGTTATAACAACCTGTTAAAAGTAGTCCTTCACATTTCATTCACTGTTAGGAATCAGTTTGGATCAAAATTTAAAGTTTGATGCTCATGTGAGTACCGTCCATTTAAAAGTAAGACAAAATCTGTTTTCTTTTGTAGCAATCATTTTCTGTTTGACTACACCACAAAGCTTCTGTGACACAGAGTTTCTATGGCTAGAACATTTCTGCCCTTATCTGTTATATGCAGCTTGTTTCCTAACTAATCTGCATTCTTCGTAGTTCATGTTTTGAACAAAGTTATAAACATTGACAGACAGTTATGTTGCTGGATATGTTTCTAGAACTCACCGTTGCCTTTCTCTGAATTCCTTCCACTGACTTGAATTCGCTTAACTTAAACATGCTGCAATTGCAGCTACTTTATCTTGAATTATAACAGCATAGCAAATATCTCACTGTTATTCAAATGATTATGTGCAATATTTTCTTTGTCATTTGCAGTTTCCAGAATTGTTCCTAACAGTAAATAGTTCAGTTCACAAAGAATCAAAATGGTAACTCCATGTATTTTTCTTTCGGTTTTCCAGTTAGGGGTCGCCACAGCGGTTCACCTGTCTGCTCATGATTGGCAGTAGAGTTTTTACTGTGTCGAGTTGCCAGCCTGGCGCCCAACCTTCCACGGAAGGCACACTCACACACTCATACCTAGGTCCAATTTAGAGTGTCCAATCCACCTAGAGCATGTCTTTGGGATGTGGGAGGAAAACAGAGCACCCAGAGGAAACCCACGCAACCATAGGGAGAACATGCAGACTGCGCACAGAAGGCACCCCAGCTGAGGATTGAACCGGAGAACCTCTTGCTGGGAGGTGACAATGCTAACCGCTGCACCACCATGACCGCCCTCTGTGACTCTGACTTCATGTATACTGCTGTCCCTAAATTCTGGAATAATCTCCCATACTCCCTGCGGTAGACTTCATTTAAGATCTCTTTCAGGAAAGCCCTCTTCACCCATCTCTCTCCTGTTTGCTCCTGTGGTCGCAGCCTTTGTGTTACCTGGGGATGTATTAAGCCATTTGAAATCTATTCGTAGTTGTGTCAGCTTGCATTTGTGCGACTTGTTCTATTCCTCTTGTTGATTTCCTGTTTTGTCTTTTGTCAAGCAATTATGTCTGATGTTTATTGACTGTATTATGTACTCAGTCATAAAAAAGCTCTCATGCTATATTGGTTTTGCACTGATATGGTTACCATATGGTTAGTTTTCATTTTTGTGGAGTCTTTCTCTTGAGGCCTCCACTAAATGGATTCTTCCCAGTGGCAATTTCCTTCATAACAAATGTCAATAAAATAAATAAATAAACAATTAGAAAATGGCCTTTGTCCTTTTGATGTTCACCATTACTTCTGCCCAAGACAGCAAGAACAAGCTTTGCTAAGTTGTACGCATATATATTTGTACATGCTTTCTTCAGCTTTGAGGCTTTAGTTTACTAAACATTAAACTTGGTAGTTTGTAGATATATTCCCCACAGCCTATCATCATCTTTGCATTTATATTCATCTTTTTTTTGTTCCCTTGAATTGTTTGTTCATTCACTCAGTTTCTCTTGCCTGCTTTGTTTATTAAGGTGCAATGTGTAACCAGAACCTGTCCCTAAAATCTTTGGGACCAAAACAAGGTACCATTCTTGGGTGAGATGCCATTCTTTTTGCAGTACACACAAACACACACACTCTTCAGGCACACAGTTGAACAATTTGGAACATAATTAGTAAAATTCATCACCATATACTTATGAGAAAGCCAGAATATCTTGCAAAAACCCATGTGGACTGGTGAAGAATGCAGACTGTTCACAGAAGGCACCCCAGCTGGGAGACAAACCTGGGAGCCAGGTACTCAGAAACAGTACCACCACTCTGATGTGTCATTTTTATTTATTTAATATTTTCAGATGTACTTTTCTCACGGTGTCTCTCTTTTCTCTTTTTTTTTCATCTTATGACACATTCTGTATACATAACATTTTTATTCTGATATTTGTATCTCTTTACGTGGCATGTACATTGTCAGTCTACTGTGTCTTGACTCTATCAAACATCTTTTGTTCTTTGAATTTTGTATATTTCTTCCCATCTGCAAGGCAGAGACTTGTAAAGTTGTTGTCCTCCACAATAGGTGTGTACCGTTTTGTGGTTTTCTCTTCTATCTGCAATATTTAATTTTTTTTTTATTTATTATGTTATGTGTTTACTTTTTTTTTAAACATCACTTGCCTTTTTTTACACTTCTTGTTTTATTAGTATATTTTATTCCTTGTTGGGGATCTTAAACTTGCTTATTACTTGTGTGGACTCATTCTCCTGCACAATAATTGAATTTAAATGATCTCGGACTGGGTATTCTTCTTTCTTCAGATGTGGCTGTATAACTTCTGTTTGACGTCATTAAATTTACCATATGAATCTGCTGTCTGGTAAATGTTATTCAAGCCATGTCTAAAACAATGATTTCAGTAAAACTTTTGGTGGTTTTGTGGAATGTCACACCTCTAGCAGCCTGTACACATCCTTACATTCCAAATAATTTTTCTGGGAAATCAACTTAAAGAGTATAATACAAAGAAATATAAATATTTTATGAACAGTAAAAGCTATTACAATGGTTCAAACAGAAATGTTATCAGTAAAAGGCCTTCTTTGCATTGATGATAGCCAGTACAGTCACAGTCTTTATATCAGTGCTATAACATGATGTTGTTATTATGCATACAAAGTCAGAATGGTATTTTTCTCTAATATTTCACAAACATATTTTCACATCTTGGAAATTGTGCAGTGTGGATGAATTTTGTCAACTTACTTTAGTTAGCAAGACATACCCCGGGATTCAAGAAGCTCGACGCAAGGACGGTTTTAGCCTTGCGCTGAGCGTCCTCACTACAGATGGCGCAGCAGCACCATATGAATATGTATGAGGGCACGCCACTGCACCCTCGACGTGCACAGGAAACGTGTGTGAGTGCAGGGGCCGTGTACAAGTGCTCTCCGGAGGCGTAAACATGCCCCGACAGTTACAAAACCTACTATGCCTACTAGTAGAGACCGCCCCTAATAGTAAGTCAGTAATTCAGTGTCTGTGGATACTGAAGTGTATGCTAAGCATACAAGAGTATTCACAAACAGTGAAATAAAATCAAAGTAGTAAACACACAAGCACGTAGTGGAATGTTGAGCCTTGTCCCTAGAACTTTCACAATTAGATTCCCCGTGTCCCTAGTATACATTTGAATTGCTGCAATATTGATGGTGTAAGCAAAGCGCAGCATGTTTGCGCATCGCTACCCTCCGCAGAGTGTAGCTTACACATCGAATTCATTCAAATAGAGAAAAACATGCGGAATGAACGCAAATGTCAATGGTAAGTGTTTAGAGCATCCGCCTAATGAACAGGCATTCACGGTTCAAGCCCAACAATAGCATATATCATTTTCCATGTGGAATGAACGTCATTTTGCTGTAAAACCGACATAGGAGTATCGCATGAGATATTTAACTTAAATGTCATTCAAGCAAAGTGGCACTGTCATAATGAATAAGGTACTAGTAAGCAGGTGTAAGCACAAATAAGCAGCAGTAAACACATATAAGTATTAGTAAGCAAGCTAAGCAATGCCCAGCATAGGAAATGTATGTACAGATATATATATATATATATATATATATATATATATATATATATATATATATAATATTTATATATATATATATATATATATATATATATATATATATATATATATATATATATATATACATACACATTTTATATATATATATATATATATATATATATATATATATATATATATATATACACATTTTATATATATATATATATATATATATACATACACATTTTATATATATATATATATATATATATATATATATATATATACATACATACATTTTCTATATATATATATATATATATATATATATATATATATATATACATACACATTTTATATATATATATATATATATATATATATATATATGTCTATCTATGAAGAAAGAGCAATGTAAAAATAAAGCATACAAAAGGAATTAGAGGAGAATCAACAGCAGCCCCAGTATTATATAGCGCTGCCAGCGTATGTCATATCAAGCTGGGCAAGAGTGAGCAAAGCACTGCTACTCACACCACAGGCAGGATATTACCAGTGGGAGTAACATTTTTGATCTGCTAAGTCTACTTTACACACAGAGGGTAGTCCCTGGTGGGACTACCCAAAAATTGATAGACTATTTGGCATCCGACCATTCCACAAGCAAAGGCAGGTATGTTCCAGGACTAAATGGTGGGAGAGCCTGAGAATACATGGCTTGGGACAACATACGTGTAGGGCCCCTAACGCTCGGGAGAGGGCAATGTGTGGAGGTGTGTCATGGCTGTGATAACAAGTGGACAATGTATGGTATGTGTGTATGTTGAACACGGGTGGGGTGGAGGAACTATGGGTATGAAATTAAAGAGCCAGGCATGCCAGGGTTGGATGGGCTGGTTCTAATTGGACTGCTACGTGGAGGTCAGTGAGTTCGTTATAAGAATATATGCATACACACATGCAGACATCAATATGTAGAAGTACATTCTCTGTAACACATTCATTCCATTTGCAGACATAAATAACATGAATGTGCCCTTACAAACCTCGACAGTAGATAGAATAATAGGTTGTGCATAAGAGGGAAGGGATGAAACTGCTAAAACGCAGAAGTGTGTGCAATGTCCGAAGTCAGTGCTGTGCTGAAAAAAAATCAAATGTGAGGACTTTCTCACACATGGAATCATTCCTGTGATCTGCCTGCTATGGCAATGTCAATTATTAAACCGGTCTATTTGTAAAAGAAATACGCCATACAAGTATATAATTAGGCTCTCATGTGTAACGTGTGTGTTACCACATAGTCATACTTATTAATTTATTGTAGTGTCATGTTAACGGGAATATGGATGTAATGAAGTATAGAGTCTAATCTTGACATAAACATGTGCATGTCCCATGTGGGACAACCCAAATATTGCAGATAGTATTTTTTTGGTCGCTCATGTCACTAATGTTTGTCGGCTAAAAATTTGGGAGTTCTGAGGATACGTGGAGTGAGTCAACTGATGGGATGGGTCTATAGGAGTAGGGAGTGGCCAATGTGTAGTGGTGTGGATACACCGCAAATCCAACTGGAGAGTGGATGACTGCAGTGTTAGGGAGGCATTGGGGTGTGTGTTCGGGGAACCAGGAGCCATGGGTATATGGGTATATATGCAAATGAAGCAGCACAGCAATAGTGTATTGGTTAGAGCAACCGCCTAACGAACAGACATTCCCATACCGAATCCCACTGAATCACATACCATTTACCATCAGTAATCTGTACATGAACATATTGCGTCATCTGTCCGCTGTATAACCTGCAAAATAACAGTTAAAAGTTAACTGGAGCGAAGTGTCAGTGTCATAATGAATAAGGCACTAGTAAGCAGGTTTAAGCATATATAAACACCAGTAAGCATGTGTAAGTGCGTTTGCGTGGGGTATGCATTGCTTTACAGGCACACACACACACACACACACACACACACACATATATATATATATATATATATATATATATATATATATATATATATATAAATATCATCATCATCACCATCTTCTTTCGGCTGTTCCCGTTAGGTGTCGCCACAGCAGATCACCTGTTTCCATTTCTTCATGTCCTCTGCATCTTGCTCTGTCACACCAACCACCTGCATGTCCTCTCTCACCACATCCATAAACCTTATCTTAGGTCTTCCTCTTTTCCTGTTACCTGGTAGCTTCATCCTTAGCATCTTTTTCCCAATATACTCAGCATCCCTCCTCAGCACATGTCCAAACCAACATAATCTTGTCTCTCTGGCTTTGTCTCCAGACCTTCCAACCTGGGCTGACCCTCTAATATACTTATTCCTAATCCTGTCCAACCTCGTCACACCCATTGCAAATCTTAACATCTTTAACTCTGCCACATCGAGCTCAAACTCCTGCCTTTTTGTCAATGCCACTGTCTCCAACCCATATAACATAGCTGGTCTCACTACCCTCTTGTAGACCTTCCCTTTCACTCTTACAGGTACTCGTCTGTCACAAATCACTCCTGACACTTTTCTCCACCCTGCCTGTACTCTCTTCTTCACCTCTCTTCCACACTCACCATTACTCTGAACTATTGACCCCAAGTATTTAAACTCATCCACCTTCGCCACCTCTGCTCCTTGCATCCTCACCATTCTTCTATCCTCCCTCTCATTCACACACATATATTCTGTCTTAGTCCTGCTGAACTTCATTCCTCTTCTCTCTAGAGCATATCTCCATCTCTCCAGGGTCTCCTCCACCTGTTCCCTACTCTCACTGCAGATCACAATGTCATCTGCAAACATCATAGTCCATGGGGACTCCTGTCTGATCTCGTCTGTCAACCTGTCCATCACCAAAACACAGCCACTGGGGATGCACAAGCCAGTGCATTTCTTTGTGCCTGTCCCAAGCCCGGATAAATGGGGAGGGTTTCGTCAGGAAGGGCATCCAGTGTAAAACTTCGCCAAATCATTTCATGCAGTCACCAGTAAATATATAAATATATATATATATATATATATATATATATATATATATATATATATATATATATATATATATATATATATATATATATATATATATATATATATATATATATATATATATATATATATGTGTGTGTGTGTGTGTGTGTATGTAGATATACACAGATATACAGCTATGATAGGAAACAGCACAGAGGAATGACATATGTTCACAGGCTATGCCAATGGAAGTGAGTGGCCCAAGCAAGAAACATGAAACACATAGCATGACCTTCCACCCCCCCCAGCCAGACACGGGAAACATACACACAAACAATGTAAAGAGTCCACTGCTCCCCAGACCACAGGCAGGATACAACCGGGGGGTACACAGTGCACATGTGACTACTAATCTTGGAACACAGACAGGGGCATCCCTTGCAGGACACCCCAAAAATTGGCAAGACCAAAAGAAGGTGATAGACCGAACATTCTGGCTGGGGTGTACACATACTCAGAATACAAGGGTGGGAAAGCCTGATGACCCATGGGTCAAGACAATTGTATGAAATGGGTCCTGTGAAGTGGAGAGTGGGCAGCGTGTAGTGGTGTGTCCAGAACCGACCGGGACCCAGAGTAAGGATGGGTGCTGTTGAGGAGGTGCGGGTGGGGGAACTGTGGGTAGCTACTTATGGGTCTAGGTGTGCAAGGTGTTGGCTGATGTGGGCCTATATGGACAGCCCTAGGGATGTAAGCAAATGGGTTCATTGGGCAGAGGCATCACCCAATGAGCAGCCACACCCACTACGAGTCCCACTGCAGCAAAGTGTAATCTATATGGCAAGGAACGGAGTAACCAGATGTATATATGTAGAGGTATGTGTGTGTATATCAACCCATAGCGACATAGAGATAAGCCTCTCCCTCTCCGTAGTACAAATGTATACATACAGAGACCGAATACAAATACATACCCACATATAAATATGTACATATGCAGACACCCATATACCCATATATTGTTAGATATATATATATATATATATATATATATATATATATATATATATATATATATATATATAGATATATATATATATTTATATATATATATATATGTGACTGTAAATATACACATGTATATAGCTAGGATATGATACAGCAGTTACGAGTTACATATGTTCACAGGCCATGCGTATGGGGGTGAGGGGTCCAATAAACAAACGTGTAACATGTAGCATCAACCCCCCCCCCCAGCTAGGCTGGTGAGACATACAGACACACAATAAAAGTAAACACACCACTGCTTCCCAGACCACCAGCAGGATACTACCAGTGGGAGACACCTGCCAGGTCTAATCTTGAAACATAGGCATCGATGTCCCTTGTGGGACACCAAAAATTAATGATCATTGGAGGCAGTCCCGGTAATGATTCATCAAACCAGGCTGTAGATGTACACAGACCAGTAGGTTGTGCAAGCCTGATAACCCATGGGTCGACACAATGTACAACATGTGTCCCGACACGGGGAGAGTGTGCAGTGTGTAGTGGTGTGTTTATACCCCACCTACAACCACAGTAAGGATGAGTGCTGTAGAGGAGTGGCAGGTGGGGGAACTATGGGTATGCAATTATGGGCCTAGGTGTGCAGGTGTTGGCTGGCCCAGTCATATTAGGACCTCCCTGGGTATGTAAGTAATATTCCGAAATGGGCATAGCTGATGCCCATACCTCTCAACCCCTAAGAGCAAATCCACTGGACAGGACATAAACCATTGGGGGAACAAATAGGGGCCGTACCTCTGAACTGTCCCTGATTTCCAGGGACGTCCCTGATTTTGACTCAATTTCTAACTTTGTTCCACTTAATCCCTCCTAAAACGAGTGACATTTGGTGGAAAGGTGGTGAATTACACGTAATGAATAATGACAACAATTAAGAGTTATAAACATCATTTACCTCAGAAAATGTGTATGAATTCATATGATCTGAGTCTGTCAATGTGTCAGGTTAATAGCACCAATAATTTAAATGTGTCCCTGATGTTGTTATGCCGTGTCCCTGATTCACTTTGTATTTTTCCCCAATCGTATGAGAGGTCTGATGGGGACAGAAAGCACATATTCCACTGACAACCTTAGAAAGATGATAGAATATTAGGTACGCAGTAGCATGACTCAGCTAAAGGATGTGGGTTCCAAAACCCAATTACTTGTTTGTATTGAAGAGTGTCAGTTCCCATGTATTAGCCAAACAGGTGCAGATTGTAAGAGGAACACACCAGTAATATGAATCAAACTCTGGACAGGCCGTGGATTTCGTACAGTCGAATGGCATGCTTTCGCCTAATGGCAGCCATTCCCGATATTGTAGGCATGTAATCCGATGTAATAGGCATCACAAGGTAATATCGTAGTCCTCACTCCCACCCAGGGGTGTGAGTGTCAGATGCAAACACCAAATGCAGTGCATTTGCAAGTGCGGGAGCAAGCGGGTGTAAGCCTGTTTGGCCGCCAATATGTGAGTATTACACTGGTAAAGCAATGTAGAGGCTAATTGAGTGTAACAAACTGTAACCAGAGGTTAGCATTGCTTAGCTCCACACAAACCCATGCACACCCGCTCACAACTGCTTTAATGTGCCTTAATCACTTGGTATCCAACAGCCTTGTTTTGCCCAGCAACAAAATAAATGGCCTCTGCAAGGCTCAAAACCAAGACCCTGCACACACAGCTATTGTGATTTACCACTAAGCCATGGCAGATATACAGACATCGGATCTTATCACAAACATATCATCCAGTGCAGTCATTCAACAGTATAGGAAATGTATTCCATCATGTAGATGTATATGTGAGTGTTTATGTCCAGATATAGATACATACATATATATAGATATATCAAGAACATCCCATGTGACAACAAAGCATTACAAAGGAATGAAAAGGGAAACACCAGCAACGCCTGTATTATGTAGTGTTGTTGTCCTATGTAATATCAAGACTCCCTCAGACAGACATGTGTCATTAATACATGCAAACATTTGTACATTGGCCAAATACATCACTGTGTACATTTTATTTACATTAACATAACAGTTCCTGTCCAGTCATTATGTGAGAACAATACTCTTGCAAGGTGCTGTGTGTGACATCATCATCATGATAAAGGTAAATGGGGTAACCATAGAGGGACTGGTAGTGTTGTATGTACAATAGGGTCATTTGCATCACGTGTACCTGGAACCTTTAGGAGTCATGTGCATACCACGATCATGTACCTGAGAGACAAGAGTGAGGACAACTGGAGTATGTTGAGATGCATATTAAAAAGGTCACATTTGTCCAATGGACACGTGTGTGAAATGGACAGCTACATATGGGGCAAATGTTGTTCTAGGAACTGATTGGCCTTTTGTTTCCGTAGGGTGAGAGTGGGATGTGGGGGAAGGAGAGTAGGTATGCTTGTGGAGGATAGGTAGGGTAGGATGACAGACAAGACAGCATACAGGGTCGGTATATGACACATGTGGGGGGATACACCTTGGACAGGGAGGGGTGTTCGGCAGTCACAAGCCCATGAGCCCCCAGATGGAAACAGTGGGATGGAGGTCCCCAGCCATGGGCAGCCACTACTGCACCAAAACAGCTGCAAAGGTGGCAGTGCTGGGGGTTGTCTAGGAGGGGCAGCATCACCCTGCAAATGTGACACTCTGCCCTCGAGCTGGTGTATCTGGCCTCGAAACCCCTTATTGAGCCCCCTATGCACCACATTCAGGACTGTACGACAGCGGACAGGTTCCTGTCTGGACCTGCTCCCAGGGGGGACAAGCCCCATCCTCAGTGGCGGTACCACCAGAAGGTGGTCCAGACCCAACAGAGGTGGAGGTCTAAGGCTGGGCCCCAAATGTGTTGGTGCCCGGTGCCATGGCCAGCTGAAGTGGGACAGGAGGTTCTGCCGGGACCTCCAAACCCATACAGCCTATAGTGTTGCAGTTTAAACACAGATATGGCTTAGTAATAGTCAACAGCATTCAGGACTACTTATAACAGCATGCATAGATATGACCATCAACCCAACACAGCAGATGGTATACATTTGCAGAGGGAGCACAACACATGCATATATACTGCATGACATCTGTACAAAGTGTAGAAGACTTGCGACTGCAGCTATGAACAGTGGCCCATTATTGGCATGTCACTGAGAACCCCAGACAGTGTCTGTCATACCACTGTTTCATGTGACATATGTCCAATCAGGGATGCAATGGCAGTAACTCATCACTATCACCATGTACTGACTGCAATCCTCACACTATGCTCCTGCAGTTCACAGATGTGTGTTCAGTGAGTAACACAGGAAACAAATGGTTCCACACACTGACCAGTCCACAGATGACCCTACAGATGGGGGTCCCTCACAAACAGAGCACTGTCATGTCAGTTTTAAAACATGCACAATAGCCATTACCGCACACAACTTGTTAAACAGGCAGTAGTCTCAATGCAGCATAGCTACACTTATATGCTGTAGTCATGTCTGGCACATCACCCTCCTGTCTTTAGGCTATTTCCCACTGTGTATGTTGTTTGAGGAACATCCAGATGTCATCTGTGATGCCGTTTACTAAACACCAGATCCAGGTACCACTCACAGCAACTGTCATGGGCAAACACCAACATGATGTTCCTAGATATTGTACTGTGTTTCCATGTGACTGGCTATGGGAACATCATCACAGCTGTTCCACATGCAATCAGCAAGAGGATAACTGCAATAGATGCAGAGGCCATCACCTGATCATGACCATCACTTACAAAACACAAGCTGCTGCTGAGCAGGTGTACAACTCCACATCCACCAGAGAGTGTGTGGGAGGGACAGACAAAGGCAAAGTACACCAGAGAAGGTTTTGGAGAGTAAAACTTAAGCATCGTCTGTCACACACCTACCAGTACAGGGGTTCAAACCCCTGACTGACTAGTCATTACTATTACAAGTGCATGCAGTTACTCCATGTGCCACAAAGCTGACATGTTGGTGTGCTGTAAGAACATATATGTGTGCTGGTGAGCAACATCTGCAACAGAGATATAGTAGACATATGTTAGGTGTAGCACACATGGCTGTCCACATGAACAGATGTCATTGTCAACACAACCACACTCTCTAATGGACTCACATTGACACTCTTTGCCAGGCCCACAAATACACTTCAAAACTACTTAGTTTGCGCACAGGTACTACATGCACCACAGGGGAGATCCGGAGGTTCTATGGACTAGGGAATGTGAACGCATTTGACATCTGTCAGTATGCCAATGGGAGTTTTACTGGGAGTGACTGTGGTTGTTAGCATCATACCCCACACTCAGACATAAGGTGCCAGTACTGACATGCATGTGTGCATTGCTTCATGGGTGTGTAGTGGATGGCTGTGCAAGATGGCTGTACAAGGCTGGGTGAGGGGTAATCCTTGGCATCATGCCACCCGACAGTGGTGTGCAGTGTGGTACATTGGTGTAGTGTCTGCAGTGTCTCACACAGATGGGTATTGTATAAACTGTCCTGACATCCTGGTTACCGTTGTGTATGACCATAGCTTTGCAATGCATGCCATGTCTGTGTTTGATAGTCCTTGACATGGACATTGCCTGGGATGTGCACGTCCCACAATAATGTACAGTGACATGTACAAGTGTACCTGGTTTGGCTGACACATGTTGTGTACACAGACTGTTATCCTCTGATATGCCAGTACTGGCCTGGTGTGGCAGAACCTGCTTATAGACAGCAGGTTGACCCTGCACCTGCATTGATAGCATGGTACAGGTATTCACCGGTGTCAGTGGCATTGATCCATACAGAGCACATGTGTAAGACATTGCATGACCTCTGTGGATCACATTTGATGGCACCACATATGTTGCAGGCATCCAGTGGGGAACATAGTGAAGGCACATTGTCTGCAATTATGTGTCTATTGCACTGCTGTACAGGGTGCCATGCCCTCTGCAGCCCACTGCAATCACACCATTCCTACTATCTGTCATCAATGTGCAGGGTACTAGTAACATAGCGGGATATTCTAGGCAAGTGTGTTTGTGTATGACACATGGGTTCAGAACGTATTCCAGGTAATAGTAGGGGTGCATACTTTGTTCACCAGGCCTTTTGCCAGATGTAGGTGTATGGCTTGCCAACACCGTCCCTTGACTGACTGACATCTGTACTCCTCGTGAGGTGGACATTGTGACATATGATACGGACACCATATAGGAAAACTACAAAATCCGCTCCCCAACATGTCCAGTGGTTAGAGACTCACAGCCACCTCCACACAGGCTCTGACTATCAAACACACACACCTGCCATGTCTTGGAATAGAACCCCTACCTAACTAATGTATCACACTACAGCATTATGCAGGTACAGCACGTGCTATGGAGATTACTGGGTTACAGTAGTCCCAGAGGTGTATTACTAGGTGAGTGACAACAGCAGGATTGCCAAAGGTGGTTATGTGAACTGTAAAGAGTGTGCGTACTCTAAAAAGCATTGTTCCTGTCTCAGGTAGACAGAGACACACACAGACACAGTTGGTCTCTCTTGGAATAGAACCCCTACCTAAGTAGTCTATCACACTACAGCAATACGCAGTTACAACACACGCTACAGAGAATACTGGGTTACAGTAGTCCCAGAGGTGTATTTCTAGGTGAGTGACATCAGCAGGATTGCCAAAGGTGGTCATGTGAATTGTAAAGAGTGTGCATACTCTAAAAGCATCATTTCTTTCACAGGCAGGCAGACAGACACACACACACACACTTGACCTGTCTGATATTAGAACACCTACCAAACTAGTTTTAACACACTACAGCATTACGCAGTTACAGCACACGCCATTGAGATTAATGAGTTACAGCAGTCCCAGAGGTGTATTCATAGGTGGGTGACATCAGCAGGATTGCCAAAGAAGGGCATTCCAAGTGTACTACGAGTTGTACATGTCTGTTACCTGCGTGGACCCGCTGCTTACTGTCACGAAAACACATTTACACCTGCTTACAACTGCTTAAAAGTGTCTTTTGTAGTCCTAATTGACAGTATCAACAATGCTTGCAGGTCTTGAACTCTGGACCATGCACACTGAGGTCACTAGACGTACCACTAAGCCATCTGGGTTGTATACATGTTGCATGGAGTCTATAATGCACATCCTACTACAGGTATTCCACAGTACTGAAAACAAATGGGACAGTCACTTTGTGTACATATGTACAGTACCCTTGAATGTATTGTACTCTGTGAAACAACAAAGACAAGTCTACATCTGTACAACTGTCATAACTACATATATATATATATATATATATATATATATATATATATATATATATGCACCTACGGGATGTGTACACACACACACACACATATATATATATATATATATATATATATATATATATATATATATATATATACAGCCATAGCTCTATATATATATATATATATATATATATATATATATATATATACACACACATCTGAACACCCTTTGCGACACAGAAGGGCTCCAAAGGAACTGACGTGTACACAAAACAGAGGCATCTCTTGTGTTATAACATTTAAATCATAAGCAGTTCACCAGAGAAGGGATGGTTGTTGTGTATGTGGAGTTTGGGGTGGGAAATGATGGCTAATGTAATCTACCATGGGGATTGTGGAGTTAGGGTGGAGGAATGATGGGTATGGACCTACACCCCAGCGACCCTTCTGTGTCACTGCTCGACAGTGGCACAGGAAAGTAACATACCCAACTGTAGTTGTGCTTGACTGTGTATTCTTTACCATTCCTAACTATGTAATACTTTGTAGACACCGGTCACCACAGATGGCTACCATGGTGTGCTAAAAGACATTACACATGTGTATGTCTGGCTACAGGGTAGTCACACACACAAACACGCACAGACTTGCCAGTATTGTGCATACACGTCTTGCCCATGTAAAGGTAACTAGTACTGTGGTATGCAGTTGGGGTATGTGCCACAGAACACATACAATTACACTTACTCTGATTCCACTTCCGAGCTGGGTGACATCACAGGACCAATTACTTGCAGTGGGGAGGGGGGAAGAGAGAGGTTTAGCAGTTGACAAGGATAAAGGCCAGTGCAAAAGGAGGTATCTCTTTGGAATGCAGCAAAACCCACTGTCATGACAGGATGCAGACACAAATGCACACACACAACCACACTCAGCCATTTGCTGAGACACACACACACACACACACACACACACAGTTGCCAGTGGTGGGATCAGAAATCCTGCCTATCTACAGATCACTATTACAGTTCTATGCAGTTACGAGATGTGCCACAGAGATTACACATTCCAAGGCAGTCAGACTGCCCTTCTAGGATTGAGGACAACAACAGGGAGACTGACAGTTATGAAGTACATAGCTGTAAACCTGTGTGTTTAAAGTAGGTGTCCATTACAACCTGTATGCACAAACAAGACACATCATCTGCAGGTAGGCCTGAGAGGTGTAGTTGTAGCACAACAGGAACCTGAACTGGAGTATGGCCATCTGTGGAATGGACAACTACTGTCACTATACAGGGTACACTGGGCATGCTCATACACTTAGTAGCACAGGGCCGTTTGGGATGCCCTATGACTACAACTGCACAAGGTTATACACTGGGCATGCTCATTGTTGGATGCACTGACTCAAGTTACACAAGGTGGCAGTGGGTACGCTCATACACTTGGTAGCACAGGGCTGTTTGGGATGCACTCCGATTCTTACCACTGAAGGCCACAGTGTGCATGCTCAAACACTTACATGTACAGAACATGTTGTAATGGACTCCTATTGTAAACACACAGGTTTACAGCTAGGTACATCTTACCTGTCAGTATATATGCACATCATACTGGTTTAGTACCTGATACCTGTATGTGGCCCGTAAATGATATATCTTTGTCTGTGCTGTGTGATACACATGCATACATGCACATGAAGTACTGACATATATATGTTAAGTATACGCATTCATGCATGTGTGGACGTGACAGACAATAGGTTACCTGGGTCACACAGGCGGATGCTACCTACAGCATGTGTCACACACCTTGCTGCCCTGAAAGGCATACATTGATAGCAGGTTGTGGACAGTGGCATTATACATGGAACAGTGGCATGTGCAACCATAATGTGTGAGCCACCTTGTGTAATGGTACTGAGGTGCAGGTGTCAAGATGACCTCTCCCAGCTGTGTTAGTAGTTGTCATTATTAGCAGGACTGCTACCCTAAGTATGTCTCACATTGGTCATATACACAAGTTCTGCTGCTGTCCGTCACCTTACATGAGGCATTTGCTACCAAGCACATTAATGCCACGTGCAGTGATGTCATGGTATGAGTGGCAACTGCTAGACCAAAACAATGAGTCAATGTCCTGCTGTTATTATGAGGTTGTCCAGTGTCTGTCATTCTGGGCTGTCATAACTGAACAACGAGCCTTCAACACAGAGCACATGCATCAATGTTTCACGTGTGTGTGGATAATACCTAGGTTGCATTTACCCATATAGCCGCATTCCAAGGCAAATCATCACATAACATCTGTGCAGTGAGGAACACCTGGCTGAAGGCTCTGTAGTGCACAATTGCACTACCACCATATAACTCATATCCAGACATGTGGGCCATAACAGTGGTATGGACCATCCCAGGTGGTGGTGTACACATATTCATAAAGGCTACTCACATGTAAAGACCACTACTCCGACGTATAGGTGACAGTGGCAAATGCTGCATTCTAAGTTGTATCCTCATATACATCCACCACCTTGTCCCCAGACTACCAACACACATCCATATGTGGTATGACATAGTATGGTAGACCACCAGATAACCCTCGATTGGTGGACTGCACCTAGGTCTACATCAACTGTGCAAAGTACCCATGTACAGACACAGCTGCATAATGTGTTATGCAATGCAATAATACCACTGATTGAACCAGCTCAGTTGTACACATACCAGGGTCCCTCGGATATTGTCAGCATTAGCATGATCGACTGTTGCTGTACACCAGTAAACAACACCCTCATGGTTGGATATGACCTAACCGTACCTGCCCTGGATATGTACATCCCAGACTCAAACAACATAAATGACGTTACCATAGCTTTCGTTATCCTTTCTACATACAGGTGGCTACAGTCATTACACACATGCACATGGCAGATTGCATGCTAACAGTACATAAGGTTTGATATCTATGTTAACAGAGGTAATATTCCCTCTCTACTGGTCACCCATGACACCTATCATGTCATACAACACCCCATGTGGCATGTATGTATAATGCAATGCCTACAAACATACCCAAATAACAGGACCATAGGACCAACACAAGGCCTGTATTGACAGACACAGGGAAATCCATCTCTGCTCTGTATGTTCCTGAGTAGTCACATGTGATATGTACATGACATGTACAGCCATGTGTGGCCACAGCTCCTACATATACCCCATGTCAATAGTTGCAAGCCATGCATGATGTGTGCTGTCGGGACATTAGCCTTAGTACCACAATAACCAGGACATGCTGGGGTGAGATGTTTACAAGCCACAGACCTCGCACATGCTTGAATGAATGTACTGCCTAGCTCTAACAGAGCTTATTGCTGGCACTCTTCCAGTAAGCATGAGGCGTGTGTGGCAAATACGATGTGTTCACTGTTGACCATTACAGTGCCCTGGCTTCACCATGGCATTGTCATGTAACAGTATGTAGGAGCATGACATGGAATAATGGTGTGTGTGTCTCGCTGATATGTGCTGTTGTAATATATGTACACTTGGCTACTCAGTGAAAGTGGTGGTGTCCTACCAGTACATGAATACAACATCCATTTTGGTGTAATGCTCGGCTATGTTTCACACATGGTGTGGGGAAGGTGTGGAATGTATCCTCTTGACCTGCTAGTGCACTTACTGATGTAGACCGCATATGTGTACATGTATTGATGTTTGTGTAGAATCCATGTGTGTGCAGTATCTGATGTCTGAAGGTGACTGTTGTCTTCGTACATCATGCTGTTGCAATACAGCCTCAACATTTCCAGCTGTATATGGTGATATGCTCTAAGTACAGTAAGCCGTACATGAGGTATGGACAGACGTTTGGACATGACTACTAAGTGGTGCGGCTTCTTTGCAGATGAATGATTACTGAGGACAGCTGACTGGTATGTTACAACCAGTCCTGCAATAACCTGTGTAACTGCTAAGGTCAGGTTTTGTTAATTGAAGTGGAAGACAGACGTTGTAGAATGCTGTAAGGGTGACACTGAAGGCAAACCTCGTGACACCTGTAACAGTAATACCTCCCCTGTGCATATATCAGCACAGTTGGCAAAGGAAAGAGTCAGTAAGCATTGTACTGGATGCGATAGTGCTGTACTTCTGTAGTACCTATCATAAGATAGGCAGGTGTTCGATTCACAGAACTGGCACTTGTGGGTGTGTGTGTGTCCATATATGTCACGTATGGTTGGGAATACATCCCACATGTTATCAGTCTCCTGAACACTGTTGTTGACACCAATACAGAATGAAATGTAGAAAGAAAGGCATCCGCAGGTGGTTAAACCTCACACATGTAAAGTATCTGTATGTGTGTGACATAGGTGTATATCTTTGTGAATGCCACAGTGTGTGTGTGTGTGTGTGTGTGTGTGTGTGTGTGTGTGTGTGTGTGTGTGTGTGTGTGGCTGTCCATGTGTATGGCTGTATGGCTGTCCGGTCCCTGTTGAGAGGCTGTATTTTACCGTAGTGAAAAGTTAATGCCCCCTCCCCCCATCCATCAATGCAGTCTAACATCCCTGTTGATATCATCAATCGTAGACGGGCATTCTAACTGCCTGGTAACGTGTACATCCTGGGGTATGACCTGTTGTTACATAGCCTACTGATGGATCCCCCTCCCCACATACAGTCACTGCACTGTAGTATCCCTGTCGATGACCTCGATCTTAGGCCATTCCAGCTACCTGCACATGTGTAATTTCTGTGGCGTGTCTTGTAATTGCGTAGTACTATAGTGATGATATGCACATAGGCAGGGGTTCTCATCCGAATACTGGTAACTGTGTGTGTGTGTCAGAGTGTGTGTTACTGTGTCTGTGAATCCCTGAGTATGTGGGTGTGTCTGTGTTTGCATGCTGTCATGACAGTGGGTATTACTGCTTCCCAATTAGAAGCCACTATTTCCACTGGCCTTTACTCTTGTCATCCAGTATACCACTCTTTTACCTCCTCCGCACGCCAGGTAACTATACCTGTGATGTCACCCACTATGGATGTGACAGCTCTGTGACAGTAGCTTACTACACAGCTATCATGCTCTTGGATCATTAGAACAGTAAACATAATTGAAACATGGAAAATATAACTGTGATGTGGAAGCTACAAAGTGCATGCAGGTATTGTCATACTGACCTGTGGGTAGTCAACATGTACATATGGGACACTAACCACAAACACCGAAATCCCCCAGCGCATGCCACTGCACCTGAAAGAGGAAGGCAGAATGTCAAGATCAACATGCTGTTAGTGTTGCTACACATGATACATACTGTCAAACGTACAAAATGCATTCCAAAACTGTAATACATGGTATGTCTGCTGCTTGTCAACACTACTCAACAATATTAATCTACAATTGTCTACCTAGTATGTTCACCCTGTGCATCAGACCATATGAACATGTCCCTGCACTGATGGTGTGGATGACAGGGATGCGGCACAGGCATCATCATATGCACAGGGTGATAATGTTTGCCAGAGGCTTAGGCTGCGCCATTGGATGACATCTTATGTGTGTTAGGTGTATTATTGACAGCTGCAGACTGTATAAGGCAGGTTTCACAGTTCACAGTGTCCGGCCACGACCACGTGACTTGTGCCTGCCAGGGGTTGCATGTGCACTACCAGACAGAGGTCCAGATTGGGTAATGTCTGATGACACATGTCCACTGGAATCGTGTCCCTGTTGGGACCATCCAGGACCACGTGCATGTGGCCTGCTGCGTCCTGGTGTGGACTGCACAGCACCAGCTGTACTGCTGCTGCTACCGCCACTATGGGAGCGGGCATATGCAGTAGCATGTTCACGTAGACCTTCAACAGGTCATGTAGCTGACCTACATCCACGTGCCTGACGCCTCACTCCCACCAGATGTTCCAGCACAGACATTCCACGCTCGAGGATTGACATGCCACAGTCAAGGACTCCCACCATGTCACCCAATCATCTATCCAAAACATCTACAAGATGATGGTGAGCATTTGCAATTGCCTAGATGTTATCAGTTAATGAATGGACAGCAGCCCTCTGAAGCCTCAGACCTTCTTTGTTGTGTCATTCAGCACATGCCTGTGCCTCCATTACAGCCCAAAACATGCACCTGGTGACTTCAGCTGATGTGCTTTGTATTGCTGGGGCATGTTGGCCAGTGGTCCTCCTACGAGCAGTGCTGGGCACATGCCTGTGTGGGACATCATCAGTCTGTTGACTGGGATCATGGTGTGCAGGCACACCTTCCACAGTCACCACACTTCCCTGTCCCATGCTACCACCCAACAACTGTTCTTCCTCTATGACCACTGGTGATGGGGTATGTGTAGGCAGGGGAACTGTGTGCGAGGATGAGGGGGAGACAGGTGGAATGGCAACCAATGAAACAAATTCAGCCCCTGACAACCCTGCCTGTGCCTCAGTCATACTATCATCATCACTGCTAGAGTCTGTGGGGACACTAACTTCAGGTGGACCACAGGAGGGCAACGCACTTACATCAACACTTGTGAGGGGAAGACAAGAACTGTACATTACACGTTATACCAGGCACACACCGACACACACAGACAGAGACACACACAGACACACACAGACAGAGACACATAGACACACACAGGCACACATGCACACACACACAGACACAGACACACACTACATGCAGGTGATATGGCAGATGGCATTCAGCTTAGACAATTATAGTTTCAGCTTAGACAATTATAGTGGTAGTTATCATACATCCCTGAGTTGCACACAGCAGCATGCATGCATGTGTTATAGCAGACAACATGCAACTTACACAATTTTAGTGGTGGTTAGCATACATACCTGTATTGCACCATATGTGTTAGTAGCCTATGCCCCATACCTGCAACACAATGCATGCACTTTGCACCGTTGCACAGCACTGTCATGGTGTGTGCACCACATGTTAACAGACCATCACTGAACTTTATACATCTGCCACTGATGCTTTGTGTTGGCCACCACCCCTATGTGTGAGGACATGAGCAGTAGGGTATGTCAACTGCATACTATGTTTGCCTGAGCCCTAGCTTGCATATCTTCCCCCCAAAGCAGTGCATGTCTGTTCAACATTATTCCTCCTACCCCTGAGCCTACCCCTGAGCTGAGTCTAGACATTGTGCATGTGGCTGTACACACAAGTTTGTCATGGCTGTCCCTACTTTGCAATGGTGCCACAGACCAGCACAGGTTTACAGGACACCAGCCTGCTTTGTGGCATATGACCTTGCCAATCACATGTATTATGACATGTCTTCTGCTGACGTGTTGAATGACATGCATACATGTGTAACACAATGGTGTCCCTTCCAATCTACAGTACGGTGATGGTGTCCCAATGCAGGGACATGTTATACTAACATGGGCCTTCAGCTGATGCAATGTTGTCTGTCCACCCTACAAATATGCAGGGACGTACTGCACATTGAGCTGATGTGCATAGCCATTGCAGGGCATCATGTGGCTTCACAATTGCTATACAGTGTGAGCTACTGATACAGTTCATAGCCATGACTATGTTCACATACAATACATATCTAATGTTGAATGGGACCCACGTCATTGAGGTGTATACACAATAAACCCTAATGTGGAACGTGTGACACAGGTCACAGAAGGGTATACAGATAACACCCCTGCACATCTGCAACCATATTACTGATGCCTGGCAACTATGCCCACACATGGCTAACTTAGCAGTACTCTATGTCCCACATGCCATCTGTGTACCTCACACACATGAGGAGCAGGCATGACAGTGATGTCTGACACCAGCAAGGTGAATGTACTCTATCTGTGGCTTGATGTGGATGTATGTGTATGTTGTGCAACACATGTATGCATTTGGATACTGTATAGGTGGATGCTTCCATGTCATGGTACACTCAAGATGTTCAAGACATGTTATGTGGTGGTTTCATGTTATGCCTACACAAGCTGTGCACAGTCCTGTATGATGTTTAGTGTTTCACATCTGCAATATCACCATTATACAAAGGCCATAGTTTTATTGTGTCGAGCCAATGTACAACAGGGTGTACACACATGTACATCACTTCTACTGTGTGTGTTGCTTCATGTCTCTGGCCATCCTCATGGCCATGTGTACACATGTTCAGTCCAATGGTTGTGATGGCCATCTTATTTTACATGTCAGTCTTATCCCATGTGATATACACCCATAGATGTCATATGCTCCACCGAGGACAGGGTTATGCAGACAAAGGGTGGTATATATGGGATGTGACACATGTTTTGCAGGATAGTTGAGCAGTGTTGCAGTCAGCCCACTACATGTCATGGACATGTCAGATAGCACATGACATTGTGTGACATTCATATCAAGGGTATACTCCACAAAGGTGTATCCTGTGGGCCGGACATACTCCAGCTCCAACACATTTAGAGTGTGTGCACACATATGCCCTCTGTACAGTACTGTTCGTATTCCCAACATGTATAATGCTGATATGTAGTACCTGTCCCTACAGTGGAACACACCTCCACCATTGTATTCACTGTTGTCCACACATCTGGCATTGACAGTTTGGAAGGTTTAGTGTAGGTGTTTCATATAGTCTTCAATGGTTTCACATAGGTAAACAGTGTGATGCATTGCAGGTCTGACTAGTGTCCATTAACAGGACCACTATACATTATGTGTACATGTGTTATGGCAGATAGCATGCAATTAATATGTTCCATGCATTATCAAGCCTGGTAAATAATAACAATCTCACCTGACACAGGCTGCTGTCATTGCAAAATGCCAGAGGTACCTAAACAGGACTGTCACTGCAGTAAGATCATTATCCACACCTATGTGATAGCTACAGGGTGCAATGTCCATGTTAGCACATAAGCCAGTACTATACACTATACTATGGAGTATGCACATCTGTGCATATATAGAGTAGCAGACTATAGTATGTGGCATGTGTGCATACATGCCTTGCATATGACGTTACATTACATATTATACAGTAACACATGTAACTATGTGAAATGTAGTTGTGTTTTATGTGCAGTAGTGACTTACCAGGCAACTCCAGGCTTGGTGGTTGAGAGACACCCACCTCCACAATACCAGCTAAAGCTTGTGGATGGAGGTCTGCAGGTGTCCCCAGGTTGGCCAGTAGCTTCTCAGTATGTATGAGTGGGGTCTGGGTGAGTGCCCCCCCCCACCTGTTGCACCTTGTTCCCTGGCGATTGCATTAGTATGCTGTTTCACCCATCTTATGAGGTCAGTGCAGTGCATCATAGCTAGCCTGATGGTATTTGCAGGGTTGGATATCAACTATAGCATGTATGGTCATAGTGATCTAGTAGGCTATATGCCCTGGGCCATTTATGAGCCTAGACAGACAGGTTACCTAGCTGTAGGCAACAGACAGGTAAGTTTCAGTGGCCAGTTCAAGCAGTGCCACAGAACTGATACTCATGGTTACTGATATATTTGGCATGTGGTCATCACACCATGTCACAGAGAGGGGCGATGTGCAGCTTCGCTGGACATGGATGCACAGTATGGCAAGAGTATGTTAAGTGTATGGGACAGAGATCTGTCAGGCATGTTGTGATCCTTGTACTAGAAAGGTGGATGTCCATGACGTATGTGTTTATTTGGTATCAGGATGTGTTGAGTGTAGCATGTCCGACACCTCTGGGTTGGACATGGCTTTATTCATGGTAGGCTGCATGCTAGATAGTGCAGCTAGGGATTGGGAAGGGCAGTGTAGGCCATCTACACATGGGCAATAACCCTTAAAGGAAATATGTGATCTATTATGTGTCACATGGATGTTGAGTATGGCTGAGCAGTTATCTCTATATTCCTGGATGGCACCCTGTCATGATTAGGGGTGCCACATACGACTACCTGTCTTACGTGTTGAAGTAACTGTCAAAGGAAAGTACTGTCCAGCTGCATCTCATACACACAGTTGCCATTATGTTGACTGCTGCCTAGGTGGCAGTTAATGGGTACAGGGTTTGTAACATAGGGGATGACAATGCAATACTTAGCTGTCAGATTGTGGCCATACATCACACACCACACATCTGACACACTAAGGCTCTTTTGCATGTTGAACTCAGCACACATTGAGTCGACTATTGCTCCTAGTTCATAGTCATTTGCAAACATCAATAGGACAAAATAACGATGCTGGATACTGCTCTTGGATAAAGACTGTTTAATATCACCGAACAATGGAAATAAAATGAGCGCTTTCGGGCAGTTGCCCTTCATCAGATAAAAACATTACATTTTAAAATTCCTTTTAAAAACATTATTAGCCAATCAGTGTTCAATAAAACACCCGCCTTTCGCTCAGTGTAGGTTTTAAAGGGATAACATCGTTTAATCCTGGTTCCCTATGTGCTGTCAGTTCAAGAATCCATTTGGATTCAGCTAGTTCAGTATTCAACTTGATATCGCCCCCCCTGTTGTTCAATTTTAAATTCACAATAACTCTAAACGTAAACTTATGTGTAGGGTTGTCTTTGACATGCCTATACAGGGCGTTATGTTCATCATTATTCCTTATACTGAAAGAATGTTGGAAAATTCTTGTTTTTAACATTTGGTTGGTTTTCCCAACATAAAAACAGTTGCATAAATTACATTCTGCTAGATATACTAAATCTGTAGTACGACAACTAGCCTTACCCTTAAACTGATACACCTTCCCACTAATAGGATGTTTGAACTCAACTCCTTTTTTAATACTGCCACAGGCTTTACAACAACCACATGGTATGGTTCCTGCCTTTCCGTTTTTTAACCTGGCATCACTAGAGGTGGACATCTCTTTACAGAGTATGTCCTTCAGGTTCCTATTTCTTTTATAAATAAAATTGGGCTTAGGTCCAGCTAAATCTTTCAGACTATCATCACTGACTAAAATATTCCAATTACCACGTATTATGTTGCTGATGCCTTTTATATCACTACCATAGGTTAGCGCTACTTTATGTCTATCATATATGGCCCTCCTGCCTGCTCGTTCTTGTTCTACATTTTCTGTGCGATCCAGCCAGGGTCTATATCTATTGGTTCTAAGTGGTTTCGTCTTCTTAATAGCTTCCCCCACCATTCTCTTATCATAACCTCTGTTTAAGAAACAGCTGCCTAGATAGTCAGCCTCCATTTCATATTCAGCTTCATCCTTCACTATCCTAGACACCCTACCCATTTGACCTTTAACCACATTTGTAAAGGTGTGCCTAGGATGCATGCTGTCGTAAGACAACAAAGTGTTGCGCCAGCATTCTTTCCTATGCATCCTTGAAGTGAAGCCTTCTTTGTTTTGTATTAGACAAACATCTAAGAAATCTATTTCAACCCTCGACGTTTTAACACTAAACCTAAAGAAAGTGGTAGTGGAGTGGAGGTAATTTATGAAGCTGTTCAATTCATTTATATCCCCATTCCATAAGACAAAAATGTCGTCTACAAAATGTAGGTATAAGAACAGATGTTTCCTCCATATATTGTCGTTAAACACAAATGACTTCTCCCAATATGTAAGGACGAGATTTGCATAAGTGTTGGCGCAGGGGGTGCCCATTGCTATCCCCTGCGCCTGTCTATATGCATTATCTCCTCCTAGAAAAATATTATTCTCCAATACCAGAGTTAACAGCTCTAGAATCAAATCTATCTTTGCACTGGTGAATCTTTTAGCAATTAAAAGTTCCTTTAACGCCAAACTCCCATAATCATTATTTATTATAGTGAAGAGATTGTTTACATCAAGGGTGGCCATCAAGTAGTCACCATTCAAATTCTCCTTATTGATATTGCCGATCAGGCTCAAATAATGCCCTGTATCCTTTAAGATATATGCTAGTTCATCTACTAGGGGCCTGAGTGTTACTTCCAGCCAGATGGATATATTCTCAGTGACCCATCCCCTTCCCGAAACTATCGGTCTAAGGGGTGGGTCCAACACACTTTTGTGAACTTTAGGCAATGCTTTAAATATTGGAGTCAAGGGCTTTTCAATAAACAAAAATTCAAACAATTGCGATGTTATCATTAAATTATCGCTAAGCCACCGCAACTTATTGTGGACCCTATCTATAGTTCTTCTTACATCCACCGGATTAATCCTGATGTATGTATGTGCGTCCGATAATAAAATCTTCAACTTATTAGTGTACCATTCTGTGTCTAATACAACAACGGAGCCTCCCTTGTCCGCTTTTTTAATGACAATATCGGTGTAATTACCTAAATCTATCATTGCCTGTCTTTGCTCCTTTGTTAGGTTATAGTATTTATCTCTATCATTCTTTTGGAAATATTCTATCAAGTCACGATCACATTTATTAAAGAATAACTGCAAAGCTGGTGTTAAAGATGGTATAAAACTACTGGGCTTTCTTAAGCTAGAATGTGCACCTGTATTAGTAAGTTTACATTTAGAGTTATTGTGAATTTAAAATTGAACAACAGGGGGGGCGATATCAAGTTGAATACTGAACTAGCTGAATCCAAATGGATTCTTGAACTGACAGCACATAGGGAACCAGGATTAAACGATGTTATCCCTTTAAAACCTACACTGAGCAAAAGGCGGGTGTTTTATTGAACACTGATTGGCTAATAATGTTTTTAAAAGGAATTTTAAAATGTAATGTTTTTATCTGATGAAGGGCAACTGCCCGAAAGCGCTCATTTTATTTCCATTGTTCGGTGATATTAAACAGTCTTTATCCAAGAGCAGTATCCAGCATCATTATTTTGTGCTATTTGTATGTTCTGATTGGAACATTTACGTTAACTGGATTTTGGCTAGCAAAGACCTTTTTGTTCTGTTCAAACATCAATAGGCTGATGCCTTCTGTTTTAGTCTGTGTGGTATAGATAACAAAGAAGGGGAATACCAGGAATGACCCCTGTATTACTGTGGCTGGCACTGGTTTGATGTGCGTGTATTAGTCAGACACCTTCTGTAGTGTTGGTTCTGCCAGCAGTCCAGTTGCCAACCACTCCTGTGACATATGAATATACACCTAGTTTACTGAGTGTAGCTGGAACACAGTATGGGTGATGGTGTCCTACAACCTGGCAAGGTCATGATATGCAGTATGAAACAACCCTACTGTCATCTACATCTGTACCGAGTACATCAAATATGTTGATCAAGGTTCATGGCCGTACAGACCAGACTCAGCAGGGTAGTTGTGCACTATGTCCCATTATCAGTGGTGTCTCCCCCTTTGTGGGGTGTGATAACTGTTGCTGTGCACCATTCGGTGTGTATACAGCCTGACATGGAACTATGGTTGAACATGATGTGTATGTGGATAGCTGAATGTTCTTACATTTGTGTAGGATACACCCTGGGATGTTGACAGATCCCATGAAAGCTGTATGTATGGCTTTAGAGAGTGCAGCTTGTACCTGCATAGTCATTAGTACAGGGGCCCTGTAGTGTACATGGATATATTACTAAGTGTACCTATTGGGGGGGGTGGGGTGGGAGTGGGTATAGGTTCTCCGAGACCCTATCTGGATGAACAGGTGCTATTTCTGTAGGTACAGTACTTCCCATGCTATAGTGCTGTGCAGCATGGTAGGTCTTGTCATTGCCATTACGATTAATGACACAGCTATAGAATGCTGTATGCTTGGCCTCATAATATGTGGCTGATTAGTTTCACAGTAGCTTTGTGTGGCTTTATATGGTGTATCTGCATCTTACTGAGGCTGACCAGGGATCATCTACACTCATGTGTGTTCACTCTTGCAACAGTTACTACCTTCTCCGGTACAATTTAAAGCATGGTACCACCAGTTTGCCTTTTTGTTTGTGATGGGTTGAATCCTGGTTCTGTTTCAGTGGCACAATCACTGCACATATGTGGCTGCTTAAGGTTCATTTGTGTAGAATTCAGCATTTGCACATGTATTGTCCATCTGCATAGGTGCCATGACAGTCACCACTCTGCTCTTAGGAAACATAACATTGGCATTGGAGAATAACTATGTGTAGCATACTGTTTGCCCTGTTTGTGTGACTACTGTGATCCAGGTCAGTAGGGTCAATGGAATCCAACATGCATTGAGCGCAGGTGTTGGTACATGAGGGGTCTTCTCAGTTCATAATGGAATAGTTGAGAGTAGCCATTATTATGGTTCTGTCTTAGACCTAATCTTCCCCATTACAGCACATTATGACAGTTGAGAAGTCCGCGGCCTGGTGGGTGATCTGTCTCAAGGTGCATTTTGAATTCCACTTTGGTACAAAGGTAGTTGCTCAGCATAATGCACCTGATGTTATGCAAGTGCAACTAGCATGGGGGTGTACATATCCTTCAGTAATATGGACACACCTGCAGCCCGTGTGTTCCAATAAAGGATAATGGGCAAGAGGTGAGGTATGTGTTATAACATGGTCATGCAGGTGTGCTCTCCGGATCATTGAAACATGTCTCAGCCACTGCAAAGATATGTTCTCCATGTTAGGGATTGACATATGTGTGTCTGTGTAGAGTTTCTGACATGTATCATTGTGTAGCGAGACCCGCAATTTATTGCTTGGCTGTCCCTGTAACAGCAGTGGACCCTCACTTGAACCGTGCATGATGAAGGCACTATAGGGGAAGCATGAGCCCTAGGCAGTATTCAGATTCCCAGGGGTGACAGGTGCAGGCCCTATCTGGCAAAGCATCATGGCATGTCAACCATGTTATCCCAGGATGACAGATACTGGATACCCTTTGACATGCACCACTACACTAGACAATTGTGGAATACAATCTTTTTGTCCCTGTACTGCAGTATCATTCTGGCCAATGGCAGAATGCTACCCAGGCCTTGGGACATACCTGCATGGGCTACAAGACCTGACAGTTCCTACATGTGTTTCCATGCAGTCCAGGCTACTGCATCACAGGTCCTGCACAACAACATGGAATATTCCAGAGACATGTGTATAGTTCAAAAGGTGGTCTGAGTGTATGAGTATGTGGCTAATCATGGCAGACAGGCAGCTGACAGTATGTATGCCCTCATATAGGTTGGTGCGTAACATAGTGCTAGAGTTTGCATTCACAAATGAGTACTGTTGGGCATGTTTCCAGTCATGTGTTCAGAGGTGTGGCACAATTATGTAACTTATGTCATACAGTTTGTGTATTTTGGTGTCTGTCTCTTCCTGCTTGGGGGGTCACTTGTTTGGCCAGATACTTAGACGCGTCTGTGAATGTGTGTGATTTCTGGTAGTGTGTGTGGGTGTCCTTACTGTGTTCTGCTAAGGGTATGTGTTGGTTGTGTTGATGAGCTGCATGTGTTAACCTACACCTCATGACTGTCCAGTCCAGTCATGGCTGTAGACTGGGCTGTCTTCCGGCTTACCCCTGTAGCTGCATTCCAAACAGTGTGTGGGGTGTGGTGTTAGGTGGGTTTGGCAATGTACATGGTATAGAGATTACATTCCCCCAGGATGGCCACATACACAAAGCTGACATTAGTAAACACCAGTAGATGACTAGTGGACATGCCTGTATGAACAGTTAGTACTACAAGAACCAAGTACTGTATTTAGTTTACATATTGCCTATGAAGATGTTTTATAGACAGTGATGCTCACATGTAAATATTTGTGTTATGGACATGACAACACTGGCTATTATGGAAACATTGTAGCTACCTTTAGCAGCATTCCTCCTCTGAGGAGCACATCACATCCTGTTAGTTGATTACAGATGATGCAAGTGTCTACAGGTCTGTTTCCTTCTCTGTGTATATACTCACATGTCCACCAGGACCATGAGCTCTGTTGGGCACCGACACCCACACTCCAAACAGAGTCATGTATCAATAGACTCTGATGCCACTATCAACATGATCAGGATATAATCAGATAGTGTGAGCCATCACCTTTGATGTGGCTATTACACATGGGCAGCTGTCTCCTACATCTTACACTCCTACTGCAGACGTTACACTGGAGTTAAAGATGATATGCAACATGTTTCATTACCAGTGCTGTGCACTACCTTACATACAGTATGTGCAGGCGGCTGTTAGGTTGGTAATGAGAGGTTGGGCTATACAAGCCTGTTAGTTCAGCCAGTGTGTCTGTACTCTCAATATCCACTATATGTAGGTATGCACAGAGCCATTTGGTCCAGTCCTGTAACAAGGATCACTACACATTTGCATAACATGTACACATGCACAGTTGTTACTGCTTGCAAACGATACTAGAGAGGTGGATATTACATGTGTTATGTACATGGATAGTTACCTGGCTCTTCCAATTATCTTTGCTATCATGCTGCTAGACTGCCAGATGAATACAAATGCTATGTATCCTGTCATTGAGTATTGTAATTGCCAATAGACATAACTACTGTTTGCATAACATAACAGAACTGCTATGTAGAATAGAATACAGACCTGCCTAGAATACTGTACATTACACAGTTATTGGCACAATATCCCACAATGCACACCATATTTACACGGTAAGCCCACCTCTAACATGTTCATCTTACTTATACACCCATACATATGTCGACTGTTACAATATATCAACATATACTATCCCCTGTTATAGCACATATTTGTTGGACCAGTTCTGACACTGACAGTGGCTGGAAGCAAATTGGTGGGTTACAAGCCCATATCATCCCTTGTGTTGTATGTGTAGTTTGCCGTGTGACCTACAGCAGTACACACATAGAATACTACAAGCATTACTACTGCTCAACAATACATCGCTACAAGATAGCTATTTCCACTCTATGCATTGATTACACTGTAATTCTTACAGTACAGGTACTACATACACAGACATACTACGTGTTATACATACCTTCTTAGTATAATACTCGTTTTCGGTTCATCTTTCATTGTTTTGTATTGTCCTACAGGTAGATACAGATGGTTTAAATGTGTGACAAGGCAACCTTTTATAGTTACAGATCAGTAACATGTGCTATCCCGATGGCCAACTGGTGTTCCTAAGTAGCTAATTACATGCACATCAGCTGCTCTGCTACTGCCTTAGCCAATACCATGACTACAAGGGAGTATAATTGAGTACTCCACTTGGGTGTTGTCACTTTGCCTTACTTGTGAGGAAGACAGCGTGGAAGTTTTGTTTGGAATCTATTGCAATAGCTGTATGGAGACGAACAGTAATATATTGTGTGTAATGCCTAGAGGATTTGGTCTAAATGTGAGTACTGCTGTTATATTTCTGAACATTGCTACTTGTGCAGGGCTTGTCTGTACCTAATACTTCTGCATATGTTTCAGTCTGGCCAGGTTGTTTGACCAGATCAAGGCTGCATAGCTATGCATATAATGTTAGGGGTTTACAGTGTGCTTACCAGACATATTTAGTTTGGTGTTACTGTGTATCATACTGTGCTGATAATCAGTACTCGGTAACACTTCCTGGTGTACGAACCTTTCAACCCTCTAAAACGGGATTAGTTCATACAAACACTGTTACATCAGCAGCTGTTCACTTGTGTAACAGCAACTATTTCACATAGGGCCGTGTTAGTGTGTCTGTGTCCAGGTATGTTAAGGTTTCAACAGACGATGTACAGTAGTTGAGTAATTGGTTATGGTATGACAGTATGTATTGATGTAATTATTTTGGTTGT